>NC_092796.1:40610923-40620923 GCF_918797505.1 Bemisia tabaci
TGATAACATTTCTTCCGAAAATTGAGACTAAAGTGTCAAGAGCCATTTCATCTAAATTCGGGGGGAGGTTGTTCGGAAGTGGCGAAATTTGCCAAGAAAAATCTCCGGATAATATCTAGAACGCTTAAAATTGCTCTTTTAGGGGGAAGGGCCTTTTTACTCCCTTTTGCCCCAGCCCAAATGACCCCCTTGTAAAGTGCGAGTTGTAGCAACTTACATATCATGTTAAAATTGATGATTCTAAGGTCGAGAGGAGTCACCAATTGCCCCGCTTTTTTTAATAATTTTAATTTGCTGTCATAAGGCCAAGTTATTTTTGTCTTGAGTTTGATAGTCTCAGACAATGGTCATCTGGGGCTATGGTGGTAAGCGTGGGATTAGCGAAAAGGGGCTATTGAAGCTAGTGAAATAAAAATTAAAATAAATAAAAATTAAAACATTTGTCCACGTCCAAGTAGATAAGGCCACAGGAAATATATCTCCATTAGATTATTGCTTCTCTAATTTTACAACAGTGCATCAATGGAAAGAGGGTTTTCGTTAGGTCCGGGTGCAAAAGTGATTTTTTTTTGTCAAGGAGAGGGGAGTAAAGAGATGGCGGGAAGCGAGGTAAGCCTCCCCGCTCAGCTCACACCTGTGCCCGCCCGAACCGGATGCCGAGGCACTCACACAGACAAATCTTTCCCGGAGTTCTTTCAGGCTCCGCAGATTTCAGCCAGACTTGGGACCTCACACCCTTTTTCGTCGAATCGTTCATTCATCGTTTGCCAATAACACATGGGTTTTCCCCAGCTCAACCTTCCTGCTAGTCTCCTTAGAGTCAGATAAGAAGCGTTTAATACTTCCTCCCCGCATATCTTTTCCCCCTCACCCATTTTCCTTTTCCTTGTTTCTATTCAATCATGGGATGGCACTGTTCGGATTTTTAACAATTTACTGGTAGCCCCCCCCCCTCCCCTTCCCGTAGGCGCGCATGTCTTACTTCTCTCCCATAGCCTCTTTCTTTTCGTATTTAATGTGACTTGATAGACGCCATATTTTGTGTCAGAGCGACCTGCGATATATCGCATCGATTGGTTCCATTTTCAGCCACTCGTCATTTTTCTCGAATTTTGATGGGTATCGCAATTCTGTTGTCAGGGTACTAATAAAGTCACTTATCAATTTTGACAAACGAATTCAACGTAATAAAGGCGTGGTGTTTTTAGAGGTCAAATATCGCATTCGTGTGGAGTTTCGATATCAGAATCGAATGCGATATTTTTCTTCTACAAAAACTACGCCTTTATTACGTTGATTTGTTCGTCCAATTTGGCAAGTGAATTCTTTAGTATCTTGACAACAGAATTGCGATCTTAAATTCGAGAAAAATAATGAGTAGCTAAAGAAATGGAACCAATCGATGCGATATATCGCATGTCGTTCTGGCAAAAAATATGGCGTTCAATATTTGCCATTCTTTACCTTTCCTATATTCACATTCCCCACTAATGGCAATTGAGATTCCACAACATTAAATCTTTCTTGACTTTGTTTCTTTCTTTTCCTGTTCTGTTCTTTTCTTTTTTATCTTATGTTTAGTGTTTTAAATATTTTTAAAAAAAATTCCTTTGAATTAACTAATTAATTAAATTAAGTTTCTGCATGTCTTAGATTTAAGTACTTTTCTCACTTCAACTAGGTAACTGAAGAAAAAATTAGATACTTTGATGAAGTACCTAAGGAGCAAGTATAGAAAACAATATTATTGTGAAATGTAGAAGCACCCGAGGAATGAAGCTCCTGCATGCGTCAGGGATTGGAGATTTAAGTACTTATTCCTGAGTAAAATTTCGCTAGAAACACGATGGTGCCACTGTTTTCTCTAAAATCCATTCCCAAGCTCAAAAAAAGCTCTCAAAATTGAGGCCATAATGGAGAGGATATTCCACGCAACGTTGCGAATTCACCTCTATATCCAGTTTTTTCCATGCGAAGATAGGGGACAAATACATATGCAGAGTTGCCACTTTGTTTGGGACTTCAAAGTTGGAACCTTGGCAATCCTGCTAATGCATTTGCTCCCTATATCTTCGCATGGAAAATTTGACTAAATGTAGAGGTGGACTCTCCACGTTGCGTGGGGCATCCTCTCGATTACGGACTGAACTTAGAGAGTATTTTTAGGCTTGGGAATTGATTTCAGAGAAAGCAATTGGCACCATTTTGTTTTCCACGAAATTTTACGCACAATCAGATGATTTCATTGAGACCAAGAGAGGGTGATTGTTGATCCCTCCCGCATGGATGTTGTCTTAGAAGGGGGGGGTGGGTGGTAGGAAAACAGGTACTGAGAGTGAGTGCGTCTGGTTTGTTGGATGGTCGGGTGGACAGTTGGTCGAGCGATCTGTCGATCGTTTTTTCCCCGGAAAAAGCTTTCGAGAGATCGCTCGACGTACTGTCCATCTGGCGGTTTGACTAAACGGTGAGTGTATGTGGTTTGTTGGACGGTCGGGTGGACAGTTGGTCGAGCGATCTGTCGATCGTTTTTTCCCCGGAAAAAAGCTTTCGAGGATCGCTCGACGTACTGTCCATCTGGCGGTTTGACAAACGGTGAGTGTATGTGGTTTGTTGGACGGTCGGGTGGGCAGTTGGTCGAGCGATCTGTCGATCGTTTTTTCTCCCGGAAAAAGCTTTCGAGAGGATCGCTCGACGTACTGTCCATCTGGCGGTTTGACAAACGGTGAGTGCATGTGGTTTGTTGGACGGTCGGGTGGACAGTTGGTCGAGCGATCTGTCGATCGTTTTTTCCCCGGAAAAAGCTTTCGAGAGATCGTTCGCCGCACTGCCCATCTGACGGTCTGACAAATCGCGAGGCCTCACCTGGCTCTCGTCGCACCATCAGGTTACGATCAGAAACTCCCATCATTATGTGGTCGGCGATGACTTCATTTTGACGGGAGTGTGCTTGTATCCTGTTGATGCAGCGAGCGCTCCTCATGGTGGTGACCTGGGAAGCCGTTTTTCTTTATGCGCCATCCACCCTGGGCACACCTGCCGTCGAGTGGCAAAGTCTGCGGTTCGAACTCCCGCCGGCGCTGGCCTGCGGTCGTTTGCGTTGGGCGGCATTGCTATGATTTGTACGTTGCGGCGAGAAGGCCCGGGTTCCGTTCCGGGGGAGCCGGAACGGAACGCGGGTCAAACGGAACTTCTCTGGGGCCGAATGCACCTCTCACCCTTTACAAAGCATAGAGTACAATAGAGTCGCAATGCACTGGAGCGCCGATGAAGCCACTTTTGGAGGCTGTTTTGTCCGGTACTCCAGAGACTAGTGTGCGGCGACTAGCGATGACGTTTCCCAATTCCAACTCGGCTCCGCTACAGCAGAACGTCTCAGTCAGACACACATTGAGAACCAGCTAAGCAGGCCGGTAATAAGTCTGAAATTGAGTCCATATTAGCATATTATCCTGGAGTAACATACATTAATGGATTCATTATAGCTTTGAATATCTATTTCAAGCAAAATTTGCAAAAATTAATATCGATGGAATTAAAAAAAGTCCGAAAAACACTAGCAGTCGTTGATTTCTCCATAAGCCACCGTGTTAAAAAATGCCGGTTGGTTCACACTATTGGTATAAGTCAGAAATTAAATTCCTGTATGAATATTATCCAGGAGTAACATACATCAATGGATTCATCATGGCTTTGACTGTCTAATTATGGTAAAATTTGTACAAATTAATATCGATTAAATTAAGAAATGTCGAAAAGACACGAGCAGTCGTTGCTCTTCCCGTAAGCCGCCGTGATATAAAATGCTGGTCGGTTCACACTTGGTTTAAGTCTTAATTTACGTCCCTTTTTGAATATTAACCAGGAGTATGATACATTAATAGATTCACTATGGTTTTGACTACCTGTTAATAGCAAAATTTGCAAAAATTAATGCTGATTGAATTAAAAAATGTCGAAAAAACACAAGCAGCTCTTGATTGCTCCATAAGCCACCGTGATAATAGGTGCCGTTGGGTTCACACTTGGGTCACACTTTTCGGAGCACAAGCGGCTCGGAAAGGCTCGTTCCTGGATTGACTTCATCGGCGCTCCAGTACATTGCGACTCTATTGTACTCTATGTTACTAAGGCACCAAATTTTACTTTCATAGAAATTCTGCATCCGACTTGCGTCCGTAGTTTTAACTGTCACACCTGTGTCCCAGGGAAAAAGAGCGACGACTCACTCGCGTCCCGACTTATGGAAAACTCTTATGGACTTATGGACTTAATGGGAAAATTCACTTGCGTCACGCGGTAGATGTAGCCTTGCAGCTACCTACTCGCATTTTCTATTTTTGAACTCGGGACGCAAGTGAGTCCTAAGTCGGATGCAGCCCTTGAAGAAATATTTGTTTAAACATTTTATTGAATTTGTCTTCTTATTCCGATATTAATTTTTACATAATTGTGTACACTTTTTTTACTGCTACTATTACTACTACTGCTGCAACTACAACTACTACAAATACTCATTATTATTGTACCAACACTTACTCAGGGCCGCCTAGGAGGTGAATGCGGAGGGGGGCAATAGGGTCTCTAATCTTGGGGCCTGGGGTCGAAGTGGCTCTGAAATTTTTGAGGCACCGGAACAATTTGTTCATCCGTCTCCGAGTCTTTTGAGTAAGCACAATTTTTGCGTATTAACTAAGTTTGGGGTCCTCACTTGCAGTCTCACGGGCCCCTCTGATCCATCTCTAAATTCTTGTTAGCCATGTTTGGCAATCAGGGCTATCGAAAAGGTTTGAAATATTTAACACCGAGAAAGTTCAAAATTGCATCTATTTTTACCTCAATACAAACATGTACACGGGGAGAGTTTCACTAGACCTCCCCTTTTTTAGGCGGGGGCTCCCCCCCCCCCCCCCTCCGACCCACAAGTGGCCCGTCCCTTCAATTCGTCCCGGGGCCCATCTTGTATTTCGGCGGCCCTGTTCTCCTTACTCTGAGACTCTACCTTATTTTATCTTATACCGGTAGTGGACAATTCGCGGGTATCTGAAATTTGATAAATTTCTTATTTAAGAGGAAACAACTGACCAAACTGAGCACGAGAATACTGTTGGTTATTAAATTGAACAGTTGTTGGAGGATACATGATATTCAAATGGCCCAATCTGCTGAAATCATTGTTTAATTAGGAATTGCCGCCTGATGACATCACAAAGCGTTTAATTTTTCAATTTTAAATCTCGTTTTCAACAATATCCCATACAAGAAAAATACTACGAGTTCGGCTCATTAAGCATTCTTAGTGGAAGCAATAAAATGTTTTCGTGCAAATTCTCCAGGCTGCTGTGAACGTTCCCGGAAACGTTTGCTTGAACTTTCCCGCTACTTAATTTCCGTTCCCGGCACTTTATTTCCCCACTAAATATTGGTCCCTACAAGAAGTGGTTTAGATAAAAATGAATGTCATAGTTTTTAAATGTAACACATCTTTCAAGCCGCATACTCTCGTGATATCCATCTAACAAGTCGTCTAGAATGAATGCGGTGACTGAAGTATCGCTCTTCCAAATCATCACAATTATTTTTCATTCCACGAGAATTTTTAAGTTTTTTCAAACTTTCGAGTCGTCCGCGACGCTCTTTAAGAGATTCATTATCATAGATTCCAGTTCAAGACAGTTTATTGGGTTCGCCATTGTTCTGGACCTTGACCGATGACGACTTCGTTAGACATGCAGTCCATATATGTATTTTGCTTCTTGCACTGTCCACCGAAGAGTCTCTTAGCACTACGCATTTCCTGAACACGTGTACTTGCTAGTTTGGATTAATATGTAGATAAGCTTGATTTGGTCCTTTTAATTTTCGCTAATTTAATAGCGCGATAGACAAATTTACATGGACTTAAAGTTAGAACAAAGTTAATAGCTCATGTAGGTAACATATTTCCAATTTTAACCCGGAATTCCTTTCTTTTTTTTTAAAACAAATAACTCAATTAATCAGTTTAAATTGATTTGAGAGATCGTAGCTCACTTGAAACTTTTTTCCAATGATCTTGAGTTGTAGTGCAGGAAGCGTTCATAAGTTACGTAACGCACTTTTCCGACATTTTACCCCCCCCCCCTTCCCCCTGTAATGCTTTATAACGCAACCACGGGCCCTCTTAATCATTACGTAACTCTTCACAGGACCCGCCCCCCCTTTAATATCCAAAAATTGTGGGAGACTGTTGAATATATAGCTGGATAACTGAATTCTTTGTAAAGATACATAGTGTGACAAAGAACCGTGAAGAATTGAGAATGATACATTTAAGATTTTCTGTGTTGTTAACCAACGGAGAGGGTTTATTAACACTGGCACTGACCCCCCTCTCTCTTATAACACAGCGTGACGCAAACTCATAACTCCCCCCCCCCCCATCCTTCCCCTAGAGCGTTACAAAATTTATGAACGCTCCCAAAGACTTTAAAACTTGTCAACGAGGAATAGTTGTATTACACCGATTTGCATCCTGATGCTTAATGGACATCCACGCCCCGGACTTCAATAATGAATTTAAGAAAGGCAGAGATAAGCGGAATATTGTCAAACTTTAAAAAATTGAATTTAAACACCTTGAGGCTCAAAGAAGGTGGCAAAAATCCCAAGTACTTAGTATCATTCAAGGTCGCCTATGGAGAAGGGATCGGAACGTTTCATTTTGTTTTTTAAAAAAGTTTCTATCTTTGATCACTCGGATGGTTCTGATTTCGATCAACTGTCGTTTAATTGCCTTGAACCCAATTCATGATTTAGGATGGAAATACTCGTAAAATGACTAAGTCGATCCTTTATCAAGGAAACACGAGTCGCAAATTCAGGAAAATCAGAATTTTGCCCCTAGAAATATTAGTAGAATGGCTAAGTCCATCCTTTTATCAAGGAAAAATGAGTAAACAATTTAGGAAAATCAGAATTTTCCCCCTCTTATCTTTTATCATAGACAGGGACATTCCTGGGTGATTTTTCGACTTTCTAGCCGCCTTTAGTTTCAGCCGCCTTTAACTTTTGGTCACGCGTCTTCTTACGCTCAAAGTTTTCTAGGTTACTATGAAGTATTTCGTGTCATCGGTGTCGGAGCTTTTGTTCTGTCAATGATTTAATGTGAATCAGGAATTTTATTTCAAACTTAGTTATACCAAATTGCATCATGAAACTAGACCCTTTTTGCGTTTGGAACTCACTTAGTTTAGGATAAAGTTTGAACTTAATTGGCGAGAATAATTATTTTAGAGTAAATTTTATATGGATCAAGTTCTTCAAGGAAGGACATCCTTAATTTTCAACATGACTTTTAAGCTTAGGAATCTAAACAAACATAGATTGGCTGTCGATTTGACAGAGGGTAGTTTTTTGGGGTTTTCTTAATATCGTTGGTTTTCTAGACTTTCAAATCTGAGAATTTTGAACTAAAAATTTACTCCCTTCCCTGCCCTCCTCGCTCTCAATTCGGAAGGCGTTTCCGTTGTTTAGAAATCATTAAAGCATGAGCGGAATTTACATAAGATCGGGTGTTGTGTAATTTGATCGTAAAAACAGCTCAGAATTGCTCCTGAGACGACTCTATTTTTCAAATTCTTGCGGGGAGGACGGCCCCCCCAGATCCCCTTTAAGGCTCGAGAAATCCCCCGAGCGTCTCTATAGATCTGCGGAATCCCACCCATTCTCCATGGCGGGGTGTTTTTTAAGGTCCCTTGACTTCCCTCTACGAGGTATCCTTTTGCAACAACCCCCCCCCCCCCTCCCCCAGCAAAATGTTCCCCTTCCAACCCTTGTTTAGCAACTCTAATGTTTGTCAGGATCCTCTCGGTGCTAGCAACTCCTTTAGTTTATTGACGCCTCGCTGTCAAAAAATATTGCAACTCAGTCTGCAAGAAAATTACTTTAATCATATAATCGTGTTACATTACACTGTTGTTGGTAATCGTAATGTAACTGACATTATGCATGAATAGACTCTTAATTTTTTTTTTAAGTCTTGCGTTTTATTCCGACATAGCAAGCCTGACACTGACTCAGACGCCTAATTTTCCTCGTCAAGTTTTCGCTCTGCGAATAATGCAAACATCAGCTATAAGTATGTTTTTTCTGTGCGTATACTCAAACGCGGTTGTTAAAATATCGAGGGAAATGTAGAGTAGACGGCAGGCAAGTAATGCAAATCGAAACGTTCAAACAAGTTTCGTATGGTGATGATGAATTTCTCTGCCACGGTGCGGCATTACTGAAACTGATTATGTTTATGATTTTAAAATATGTGTGCAATGTTTGTAATGTATGATTTTAACTGAAGTATCTATGAAAACTTGCAAAAAGTTTATTTCTTCCACTTAAAATAAAAATGCGTCAATGCTCAATGTTGTACATTAAGTAACGCATGTTGTACGTTCAGTTGTTCGCGCATTCAGTGAAGGTTCACTGGTAAAAAAAAACCTCTTGGACCAATGCCGCATTGCATTGACTTAAGAGTACAGTTTCTTGTCGCCGGATTTAAGAGTCTTGAACTCTTGTTTCAAGCGGATTTTGCATTGAAACAAGAGTCCAGACTCTTAAATCCGGCGACAAGAAACTGCACTCTTGAACCAAGAGGTTTTTTTTTTTACCAGTGTTGATAACGGCGCTTCTAATTGTAAGCTAATTTTTCCCATCTGCCACGCTTAAGGGTTACTTTCTCCAGCTTTTAATCAACTTTAATTTTTTTTGTCAGATAGCTGGCCTTTTTTTCTTTTTTTCTTCTTTTGATATGAAACACCTATGAATTAAATTTGCCGGAATTTTGGTCAAAACTGGTCGCAACCTGGCGCAGTACATAGACATACCTAAATTAAAATTTGATCATGTTTTAGACGTAATTTATGCGAGTAATGGTTCGAGTTCAGAATGAGCTTAGGACAAGGGATTAGTCTCATAATGATCATAATTGCTTGCTTTATTATTTAAGGAAGATTTTTTTTTTTCAAAAGAAAAATTTTCTTTCCTGCTCTTTCCAAAACGCTACATTTTTACGGCCAAAAAAAAAAAAAAAAAAAAAGAAATAAAATAGTACCTAAGTAAAGCAATGTAATTCACACATCAAAGATACCCTCTGACATACAGTACAGAAAGCGATTTTGATTATGACAACCAGAGAGGGTTTTAGCTCAAACATAACTTGAGACCTTTCTACTACGAGCTTGAAAAAATTGCTTAAATTAATTTTGGAGGGAAGAGTCTGTCTAATCTATGTTTATTATTTTTGATTGCAATTACTAAGTATCAATATCTCTAAATATTTTGTTAATGCACCTTATCTAGATGAGGGAACTATAATGGCACGCACGTTGTCTTTGAAAAAAAGCCAGAAATTAGCTCGTGTTTCCAAAATTAAGTTCCATTCTCGTGTACTCGTGGCTTTGAAGTGTATAAATGCCTATAGTCTGCAGGGGCTGTCTGCAGCTTCATTTTTCTGCCTTGCTGAAGAATAATGCCGTATAAGCCCTCTGATGTTGCCAAATCTCCTCCGTTAAAGTACCAGTTTTCAAGGAAGCTTGTGGATATTTTTCTTTCAATTCCCCAGGGAATTTCATTCGCAACTTAATTTACTCTCTCTGAAAATTTCAAAAACAAATTTCGATAACTTTCCCCGAAAATGAATGTTTAAAAGGGGGAGGTGAGGCAACATTTGGATGGTCATGCGGCTATTCTCCCTTCCCATGGCAGTGTTGTAAATTGTGTATAAATAAGTGTCGTTTATTCTCGGTCCGTGGGTTTCATGCAATCATCCCTATCGTCGCAACGTTTCCAGCCCTTTTCCCATCTCTTGACGTGTGCTCACGGGAGTTTTAACCGGACTTCGTTGCAACCATTATTTGAATTTTTATTCGAAGTAGGCAACTGGATTCAATTTGGTCAATGAACGTATCCTGAAGAAGATATTTTCCGTTGTCAAGCTCTTAGTAGAAGGAATGGTCGTAAGATCACA